>NW_006913266.1:852339-860135 GCF_000281105.1 Coniosporium apollinis CBS 100218
AAATATTCCTAAATATAAATAGATCTTAGCTAAATAGACTTGTAAATAAGTCTCTAGTTATATAAATATCTACCCTAGGTACTTAAAGGAAGCTAGTAAGCTAATATTAAATTCTAATAAAAATACTATTAATAACCTTACTAGTCTTTTAGAAATAGATACTATAATAGTATAATCTATTATTTGTTAGAGCGAGTATAGCCTAGAGTTAGTTTTATCTACTATAAATAACCTAATAACTAAGAGAAAGGGGCTAATTAGTATTAGTATCTTTTAATACTCTAGGTAGTAAATACACTTAGAGCGAGTACTTATAGCTAACTATAATACTAGTACACTCTAGATTAGTTTAGAGAAGAGGATTTCTCTATATATAATAATACTAAACTAGATAAAGAGGTGACTACTTAAGAATCTAATATATTTTAAGTAATAGCTGACTTAGTAATAATATAGAATACTAGTCTATTACTACTAGGTAAGTAGAGTAGAAGTAATAACACACTATACCCTATAATCTATAGAAAGTAACTTAAATATTATATCTATAAAGATATACGTCTTTTAAACTATCTAATACACTTATAAGGCTAACTATAGTAAGACCTAGCCTAAGTATACTATTAGGGATACTAATCTACCTTACTTAATTCCTATATAATCTATAAGCTAGACTAAGCCGTCTTCTACTAGAAGCACTACGCCTAAAAGTAGTAGTAACCTATTAAGCTAGTTAAGCTAGCGTTATATACCTCTAGTTCTTAATATTAATAGTAATAGCTTCTTAAGTAAACTACTAGAAAGTATTCTAGTACCTTCTACTAAAGCTATAGTTATAAAGATAGCTAAACTACTACTAGTTATTTATATAATAGGAAAGCCTAGACTATCGCTACTAGCCTTTATTAAATAATTAAAAAAGAATAAGTACAAACTATAACTTATTAGAGAGAATACTAGATTAAGAACCGCAAATTTTTTTTAGGTTTAGAAGACTTATGTAAATAGAGCGCAAGGTAATAGGTAGTAGTATATAATAGTGAATTAAAAGGCCGCTATTATAATATAAGAGAATAAGTATAAAAAGTTCTAAAAGCGTGTAGAGAACTTAACTAAACGTAAGGTAAATATATAAAAGAATGTAGAAGAGGAGTATGTAGAGACTCAGTTAAGATTATATACTACTTTCTATTATATAGGGTTCTAGTAGCTCTAGATTAGTAAGTATTTACTATATATAGTATAGCTACTCTATCTATTATACCTATACTACGCGTAACTGTTACAATCTTATAGGATAGGACTGGCGCTGCCGGTATAAGGCTGAACAATAGCTAGTATAGGCTAGCTACCACGTAACTACTAGCCACTACTAGTAGACGGAACCACGTGATTAGGGATAGATAGTAAGGCTAGTAGAGAATAGTAGTGCTAGTATAGCTAGCTATAGCTAGCTACGGATAGTACTAGGTAGTATATAGAAGACACCGTCTGCGTTTATTAGGACGGTGTACTTAACTTAAATAAGAATCTAGTATTCTTTATAACTTAACCTAATCTCACTATATGATATTAATTCTCACCTTATTAACTATATCTTAGCACTATTCCCTATCTCCTTAATTAGAACCCTAACTATTCTAGTAATCTTTATTATCTAGTAATAGTACCTTATTACACTTTAAGCACCACTTTTATAGAACACCCAAGATTAACATATTACTATATCTACTATAGGATTAATAACCGGACCTATAAGAGAATAGGCACTACCGCTATACCTAGCACTAAAACCAATTAAGGTTAAGGTACTAAATAAGTATAGTGGAGAGCGTAATAAACTCGACTTATAGCTACTCTAATATAACCTATATATTTGGTATAACTAGGACTATTTTTAGGAAGAAAACGAAGTAATATTCATTATTACCTATCTAAGGGGATGAGTATTTAAATAGATCTAGCTCCATCTTAAGGATTTCCTTAAGAATAATAAACATAACTAGTCCTAGAAAATAATAGAACTATTCGCTAATATACTCTTGTTTAAAGTTAAGATATAATAAGTATTTAGAGATATTAACGTAGTATATACTACGGAAAGAGAACTAATAAATTTAATTTAGAAAGAATTAGTAGCTAACTATATTATCTAGTTTTAATTAGTAGCGTCTAACACCTTATAAAATGAGACGGCTTTAACCGCGTAGTACTACTAAGAATTAAAAGAAAATATTAAGGACAACTTAGTTAGAAGTAACTAACTAGATTGTTTATAGGAAATAATCTTAATATTAATTAGAATTAACAATCGACTATATAAATAAAGGTTAAAAAAGAAAGACTATAACGCGCTAGTAGTAATAGGACGAAAACAGAACTACCCTACTTAGTATAACTAAGACTCCTATAGGCTTAAGCCTATAGAACTTAACATAATAGAGAGATGTCCGGGATGTTTCTCTAAAAGAAGATCGTAGGGAGAATATAGGACACCCTTAAGAGAATAAAGACTATCCTCTAGATAGAAGAAGCCTTTTATAGGAAAGTGCTTTAACTGCGATTATATAGGATATATTACCTAAGATTATAGGTAGCTAAAGAAACCCAATTACTAGTAAAGATAACTAGCCTAAAGAAGTAAGGCAAGTTAGCTGCTACTATAACTTACTATAAGGCTATATCCTAGACTATATACTATAATAATAGGTGTTAGATACACCTAAGTAATAAGGATGAATTAGAATAGTTCCTAAAACTACCGCGATTAAAATAAGCATTATAAGTTACTAAGAAGGAACCTAGCTAGAGGACTCCTATATGCGAGAAGCCATAACCTCTCTTAATTAGAGAAAGGGTTTAAGTGGAATCTAGTTACTAGGGTTTATAGGTAGGAGGTCTAGTCGCATCTACTATAGTACTAAGTACCCTCTCTAAGGAAGAGGTTGTATTATTAGAAGAAGAGTTATTAAAAGAGGAATTCAATTCTAATATCTTAAATCTAGTAATAGATAAGGAACTAGAAGAAAGGGTACTAGAATAAAACCCTATTATAGGAGGATACCCACCTAAGGTATAGTATTAGGTGTACTATGACGTATGCGAACTTATAGAAGAATAAGCGGAATAATTAGAGTTTAAAGATAAACTCTAGAAGATTAAGATCTATATAACTATATATAAAGTATAGTAGAGGTCCGCGGTTAGTTTTAGTAAGCTATATAAAGAAGTCTACAACCTTATCCTAGAACAACTAGTTATAGTTATAAAACGTATACGCTAGCTAGGGTAGATACTAGATAGTATACCCTACTTAGAATATAAATACTATAATATAGTGTGAGAATATCCGCCTATAAAAGTAAGATTCACTAAAGATAGAGAATATATTACCTCTAAGAGAAGCTATATTTCTAGGGAACTTTAATAGAAAGTTATAATCTTATAATAGGAATTTATAGCTAGGAATCTATAAGTAAATCTAGGATACTAGGTTAATCTAAGCAAATTCTAGTATAATAGGGTAGAGACTTTAGCTAAGGATAAGGGCTCTAGGAGCTCCAACTTAGAAAGCTCTAATTTAAAAAACTAGAAGGCCTTCCGGCTAGAGAGTTAACAGAAGTACCTACTAAAAGACTTTTAAATAGGTGTAAGGGCATCTAGATATTTAGAGTAGGATACTATAAGTACACTCTCGCGGTAATAAGATATGCTAAAAACCTATAAGTGTGGGTTAAGATTAGCTAAATATAGGCTAAGGTACTAATTAATTTAGGTGCTACTATAAACTTTATATTACTATAGTTTATATAGGGAGCTAGGCTGTAGTTATAATATAAGCTCGACGCCTACCTAGTAATAGTAGTAGATAGCTAACCTTTAGACTATAATTAAGAATTAGTAGACTAAGAAACTAAAATAGTTAGGTTAAAGATTAGACCTTATATTAAGAATATATAGTTCGATATTATAGTAATAGGAACCTATAATATAGTGCTAGGATTACTATAGCTTAAGGACGCGAATCTAAAGATTAACTAGATCTATTAGATACTAGACTTTTCTTAAAGAAAATTAGTCTAGATGAGTAAAGACACGCTAGGAGATAGTCTTAATATATACGTAATCTTAGCTAAGGAACTTACTAAGAAAGTTTAAGAGAATTCTAAGTAAGTATAAATTCTATAGAGTAAGCGATAAGAGTTTACGTCTACTACTACCCTATTATTTATTCTAGACGAATATAAGGACTACACGAGGTTATTTATAGATAAGACTCTAGATAAAGCTCTACTAGTATACTAGCTATAGAATCATATAATACCTATTAAAGAAGGTAAGATACTAGGGAAATTAGTAATTTACCTACTATTACTAGAGAAGCTAGAGGCGCTATAAGCGTACCTAAATAAGAATCTAAAGAAAGAATTTATATAAGAATTCTAGTCGCCTATAGGATACTCTATCCTATTTATACCTAAAAAGGATAGTAAACTATAATTATATATCGACTACTAGGGACTAAATAATATAATTATTAAGAATAGTTATCTATTACCTTTAATTTTAGAGTTATAGAACTGACTCTAAGGAGCTAAATAGTTCACGAAATTTAATATCCTAGAAGTATATAACTAGATTTAAATTAAGGAAGGCGAAGAGTAGAAAATAGTAATAAGAACCTATTTCGGACTCTATAAGTATTTAGTTATACTATTTAGGCTTACTAATACTCCTACTATATTCTAGGTATATATTAATAATATTCTAAGGGAATACTTAGATATATTTATAGTTATCTACTTTAACGATATACTAGTATATCTAAAGACTAAGAAAGAATATATATAATATATTAGGTAAGTCTTAGGAGCGCTATAGCGAGCGAACCTATAAATAGTACTAGAGAAGAGCTAATTCTATTAATAGGAGATTAAGTTCTTAGAGTATATTATTACGGATAAAGGTATCTAAATAGATAAAACTAAGGTGTAGATAGTACTTAAATAGCCTACACTAAAGTTAGTAAAAGACATATAATTGTTTCTAGGACTAGCAAATTTCTATAGGAAATTTATATAAGGCTACTCCTAAATTACAGCACCACTAATAGATCTTACTAAGAAAGATTAAGGATTCTAGTAGAGTAAGGAAGCTAATAATACTTTTTATATACTAAAGAAATAGTTTAGTATAAAACTAGTTCTAATAATATTTAACCCGATAAAAGCTATTATTATTAAAATGTATACTTTAGACTAAGCTATAGGCATATATCTAAATTAATAGAATAATAAAGGATATTAGCATCCTATAGCATTTTACTTATAAAAGTTTAGTAGACTAGAACTAAACTATAAAATCCACAATAAAGAGCTACTAGCTATTATAGAAGCATTTAAGTAATAGAGAGTATATTTAAAAGAAGTAAAGTATCTAATTTAAGTGTATATAGATTATAAGAATTTAGTATACTTTACTACTACTAAGGTATTAAACTATAGATAAGTGTAATAGTCCGAGGAATTATTAATATTTAACTTTAAGATTTACTACTAGAAAGGCTCTAAAAACGCGAAAGCCGATGCCTTTAGCTAAAGACTAGATTATATAGGGGAAAAGCCTTAGGTAGTTAGCTTAATTCTAGAATAGCATCTAAATAGAAAGATTACGTATAATTAAGGTATACTAGTAGCTACTATAGCGATTATAAATAATAATCTCGAGGACTATATATAGAAAGTATACGTGTAGGACGCCCACGCTTAGAGAGCACTTTCTAAAAACCTTAAAGGATTTAAATAAATAGATAAAGGTCTACTATTATTTAATAGACTAATGTATGTTCTACTAGCCTAGTGGATAGAGATTATTTAATAATACTATAATAGATCTACTAAGGGGCACTATAGAGTTTTTAAGATAGTTAAAGCAATTAGCCGCACCTACTTCTTTCTAAGACTTAGGAAGAAGGTAGAGAAATACATCGCAGCCTATAATCTATACTATAAGATAAAGCTAACCCGGTATAAGCTATATAGGTTAATAAAATTAGTAGTAATACTAATATAGCTATAGGCTTTAATAGCTATAGATTTTATTATTAAATTACCTCTTTTCGAAGAACCTTTAATAAAAGTGAAATATAACTTCATGCTTACTATTATAGATTAATTAATAAAAGAAGTACGCTTTATACTATATAAGAAATCGTCTAATACTAAAGAACTAGCATATACCTTCCTCTAGAATATAATAGTAATATAAGGTCTACCTAAGGAAATTATCTTAAATAGAAATAAACTATTTATATTAAACTTCTAGACCGCGCTTATAGGGTAGCTAGGACTATACTATAAGCTTTCGACAGCTTACTATTCTTAGATGGATAGATAGACGGAGTGTATAAACTAAGTACTTAAATAGTACTTAAGAGAATACGTGGACTACTAATAAATAAACTAGGTATCACTACTACTACTAGTATAGCTAGTATATAATAAAAGCGTAAACGAGATAATAGGATAAACGCTATTCTACACTAACTATAGATATCACGTCTAGTTATTCTATAAACTAAGAGAAGTCTAGACCCTAGTAGAGGCAGCTAGATTAATAGTAGAAGAAATATAATAAATATACTAGAAATTGCGAAACAATATCGAATTTCTATTATAATAGTTAGTATTTCACTATAATAAACATAGATCTAGGAGACTTATACTTAAAGAGGGGGATAAAGTTTACCTCCTCTAGAAGAATATTAAGATAATAAGGCTAAGCAAAAAATTGGACTATATCTAGATAGGATCTTTTAAAATTATTAGGAACATTAAGGACATAAGCTACAAGTTAAAGCTACTAGAGAGAATAAAAATACACTTAGTATTTTATATATTACTACTAGAACTAGTATCTTCTAAAGTACTAGTACTAGCTAGGGTACTAGACAACTACCTAATAGAATAAGAAGGATAATATAAAGTATAAAGAATTCTAAATAATAGTAATAACTTTAATAATAGCGTGTAAAGGTACCTTATAAAATAAAAAGGCTACCTAGACTTAAATAATATATAGAAGCTACACACTAATCTTAATGGAAGCGAAGAGGCAATTAAGAAGTATAACTAAAGTTAGTAGACGGAAAGCTAAGGTCTAACTCCACCTAAGTAGTAGGTAATAAAGAAAGATCGCTAGAGATTAAGGAGAGATTAAAGGTACTAGACTCTTATTTAAGTTATTACTACCTACTCTCTAGCTTATAGACCTTATTAAGGGAGGCGAGTTCCCGATAAACTATTTTAGAATCTTTCTCTTTATAACGTCTCTATTTAGCTTTAGCCTAAAGTTTCTAGGAAATAGCGGCTAATAAAGCACTTTTAGCCTCCTTACACTCTTTATAAAGGCGTTCTCGCTTATTAAGTAGCTATACCTCTAATAAGTAGTAAGTAAGTAAGTAAGTAATTATAAAAGGAATAATAGATACTTAGCCTAGGTTACTACTAGGTTGCATTTTTAATCTTTTATAATACACTTAGTATAATAGCCTATAGTAAGGTTAATCTTATAAGCTACCTTATTAGTTCGGCAATGAGAGTATAGAGTAGGTATAGTAGGACTAGTAATATAAAGTATAGTAGTAAGAGTATTAGCTCGCTTTATAGAAGTAGTCTTATAATTTATAGAAGGAGTTTTATAGACTAGAGGTATAGCGAAGAGATAATATCCTAATACTAGCGCTCCGCAGCTTATATTATTTAGCCCGAGCCTTTAAGGATAAAGTGCCTTAGAGG